>NC_091821.1:24195001-24235522 GCF_038994185.2 Dermacentor albipictus
GTTCTGCGGGCTGGCGGCTAACAATTTGGGCTCTTGCGCAGCGGCGGCGGCCCACTTACTCGTGGTGGTCGCCTCGGGAAACAATAATTCGAGGCGCTCAAAGCGATGTAATTGTCGAACTAGGCAAAATGAGTGGCTATAGGCACGGCGTGGCGGCAAATCTCCGCAGATATACGGCGATCGTCGCCGGGACATTTAGGGTGAGCTCTGGGTACACCAGTATATGCGAAACACCGCTTGACGATGTGTTCGCTACACGCATCACGAGGTCACCCAGCCGTCCTGATAAGGAAAATTGCGTTCTTATGGTTTGCAAGCCAAGAAAATAGCAGCAGTGTTGCCCCTTCGCTCGATGCGTTGTTAACGGCATATACGTATAGGCCAGGGGCGTAGCCAAGGGGGGGGCTTATGGGGCTTCAGCCCCCCCCGAAATTTTTTCGTGCTGTCCATGCACCGCCGACCAAAGCGAACCCCGGCGCCGGAAATCACTCTGGACTTTGTCTAGAATGTCTTTTTGACGCTCGAAAAGACTTTAACCGTAAAGATTGCGAACTCGGGCCGGATTGGAACTCGGGCCGCCCATACACCGGCAGTCACATAACGCCAAGCAGTCCCATTCGAGCACAAAGTTTCAAGGGCGCTTTGATTGTGATCGGGCTCGCCGCGGCATCTCACTGAGGCCACGGAATCTATGGAGCGCATGGATATCAATTGCGAAACTTTATGGGTATATATCTAATAAGCTCTTGATGTGAAACGTGCATTGACATTTCCGAAGTTGTGCTTTAAATTTGCAATTGCGGAACTTTGTGGGTTTAATGTTGTTTCAAACATTTGACGCCAAAGGTCCATTGACTTTTCTGAAGGCTTACATCGGAACATACAACGAGACAAGCCAAATCAACGCACTAGCAGACGAGTTGACAAAGCACGCAGCGAGGTCCAATGAGACGATGCGTTGGGGTGGTTCATTTGTGCGGTCATGTCACATGAAAAAATATCAACATTTTTTTTAAACCTACGCCAAAACATCCATGTCAAGACACTAAAGCCAGCCAAAGTAACTACGTTCTTATTTATTTTTTCAACTTTGACTTTTATTTGCCGAGGACACATTGAGCCCCTTCAATTTTTTTTTTGTTCTCGCTACCCTACCCGCGGGCTGCCAGAGCGAGCCAGAGCGCACATGTTTTTCTCGTATGGCCCCGATCACCGCGCGGTGCACTTCGGTGGGCGTTCGGTTTGCTCTGGCCGAGTGGATTTTCACCTGACAGAGTTTTCGAAGCTTTCTGGCTAGCAGACGAGAAAAAAAAAAACAATGGTCGCTCGCCGCCATCACTGTAGGGACTCGAAGAATTGCACCGCGTTCCTTGAGCGGAACCTTTCCGGAAAGTCTTGTTTCGCCGGTGTAGGATACTGAGCAGTATGCGTGTGGTTCTCAGTGGGCCAATCGTCTCATGTTTTCTTCGGTATTCATTCCGTAGCCTCATTAGGTGCCCGATGTAGGCATTCGATTCTGGCCAACATAGTTTCCTATGCGTTCTTTTTTTCATTTCGGTGCCTCCACCCCACAGAAAAAAAAAAAAAAAACATTGTTGCGGCGCAGCGAATTGTCGCATGGTGAAAGTTCGATTTTGGTACTTCTTTTGTGGAAAGTAATGGGCGACGGGACGCTTCAGTTTCCGGATACGTTTATTATATTATTACGAAAGCAACTATATGGACACTCCAGGCGCACTACTGCCGTCGCCCTCATGTTTCGTATAAAGACCAAGGGTGATAAAATCGTGACCACGCGCTGCATGCAGTATGTGCGAGTGAAAACGTAGGAGGGGAGGTGGAATGGGTGAGCCGACGATGGTGGCTCAGTCTTGTGTGCGCAAAGGAGAAAAGCGGGGAGCAAGCGCGCCACCTTCCGTCGCGCGCAATACATCGGGGGGAGTGGATGGAATGGGGGTGGAATCTAGGATTCTCTGAATCTATGATTGTGAAACATGTTTATTTGCCTTGTTTGACGCATTACATACAGTTACTTTTTCTTACATACATAGACTCATTGGAGACTTATACGTATACTTAAATATCTTGTTGCGAGGTTTTGTGTATACAAGCAGTGAACTTTGTTTCCAGTGACACTTTTTTGTCCTTTATCAAGCCGTATTTTCGCATTTGTATATCCCATTGTATCTGAATTTCTAATGTACGAGGGCGAATCAAATGAAAGTGCGCCTACCCTAACCGCGCAATAATGGTTCGGTTCACTATCTGCGAGGCATGCGCGTAGGAGAACGGCATGTCTCATTTACAAAAGTGACACGCAGGTGTGAAGATAACTGTTCTTTAATGCTCTCATACACTGGGTTGAATATGGTTGCGTCACATAATGGACACTTCAAAAGTTGAACAGCTCGGTGTCGCGAAGTTTTTGACTGCTCAAGGTGTTTCCAAAACAGAAATTAATCGCCGTATGGCTGCCGTTTACGTTGAACACGGCATTTCATTGAGCACTGTGAAGCGTTGGAGCAAACGCTTTAAATGACGTTGTAAAGACATTCTAAGACCGGGCCAAAACCATCGTGCAATCACCCCCCACACAATTTCAAAGGTTCATGAGCTGATGAAACAAGAACGGAGGATAAGCGTCTATGAACTGGCAGACCATCTGAACATCATTCACGGTTTGGTTCACGCCATAATTTATGAGCTTCTCGGTTATCGGCTCTTTGGTGCGCAATGGATCCCCATGATTTTGATCCATCGCGAGAAGACGGAGAAGTTTCGCGCTGCCTTTACTCATCTGATCGGGTATCACAATGAGGATGACGACTTCTTGTTTGCATTTGTGATCGGGGGCGAACCTTGGTGCCACTACTACGAGCCTGGAACACGACGGCAAAGCTTACAGTGGGAACATTCGAATTTACCACGCCCAAAGAACGCAAAGGCCATCATTCCCGCTGGAAAGGTGTTCTTGACTTTTTTTTCGGTCGTCAGGGTCCATTACTGATAGAATTTGCTAAATCTTGAGAGGCTATCAATTGTTTCGATATTGTGAAACGCCATAACGGCAGTGTGTCGCAATCAAGAACGAACAACGTGAAAAATTGTCGAATGGGGTCATCTTGTTCCACGACAATGCCTGTCCCCACGTCGCTTATGTGGTTAATACAAAACTGGCAAAGTTCAAGTGGGAAACGCTGCAGCATTCCCCATACAGCTCAGACCTGTCACCTTGCGACTTCTACATTTTGGGGCAACCGAAAAAAGAGCTCAAGGGAACCAGATACAGACTTTTTGAAGCAGCAACCCAAGGAGTTTTATAAGACGGGAATCACGCGACTCGTTAGTCAATGGGACAAATGTCTAAATTCTCATGAAGACTACTTTTAAATAAAGTACCCCGTTGTTGGCTCACATTCATTTGACTTGCCCTCATATATCTTGCAGAATTCCTGCTTTTTATACGTGCCCTCTGTTGCGACTATGATTTCGGTGCAATTACTCACGATACACGACCGGTGACAGCTGCTCCTGCTTAATACATTAAAACAAATTACAGCGTCATTTAGATTTTCCACTGGCCATTGCATATATACAAGAATGTAAGCACGGTTCTTAAATGACAAAGATTCGTTAACATATTTGTCCTCAACTTGTTCAGTTCATTGCCTTTTAATTTTTCATATCAGTCGCATGCACTGCTTTCCTGGTTTCGAACTCATATAGTTCTAAAGTTCGTGTGATATTTTCTTTACTCAAATAGACAAAAATATGGAAGCATTGATATCAGTTATATTGGGCAAAATTTTTGGCACATACGAGTATATTCTCTTATGAAAAAATACATATTTTGTTGTTTTGACTGTGCGTAGCGTTCAAGAATTCGTTTGCAGCATCTTTGGCAATGACAATGCAGTTTTTATTCATGGATTTGACTCCTTGACAAATCGTTTAAGAAGAAGCTTTAGCTCGGGCCCAATCCGACGCGGCCTATTCAAATACTTGTAAAACGCAGAAACGCTTTTCTTAGATAATCCTGCTAATCTATTTTGTTGAAATTTGTTGCATTTGAGAGAGAAAGTTAAATCCTAGTTCTGTTGGAAAAACAACTTCGATTTAGGGCCTGAATTTTGTTTAAAATATTTTGAAAAATTCGAAAGTTTGAAAAAATAGAAGCACGACGTTTACAAACTAGTAGCTATGCATGAAGAACAGATATTGTGGTTCTGTAAATGGCATCTATTATAACAGTCAAAGCGGACAAGTTTGCTTTGTCAATTTGTATCTTACGTGAATTGGTTACGCTGTGTACAAGGGTTCTGCACAAGCCGTATTTCCACAATACTAAATTTTTTTTAGATTCATGTGTAACATCTCCATTTTGCCCGCTGTAGATGTACTATTAGATGCAATTCACAGAATTGTGATATCATTTTTCATTGTTGAGTCACGGAGTTTTAAACTTGATAGTTTCGTTTTCTGAAAATTTTCGATTTGGCCAATTTTTAATAAAGATATGACCACCTAAATGAAAAATTGGAAACCAGTAGTCACTAGAATTAAACTTTTTTTTTAAATGCAACAAACCTCCTCAAATTTGGTGAAGTGGTTGCAGAGAAAAACGAATTCCGCATCTACATGTATTTAAATAGGAGCACCCGAGCTAAAGCTTTCTCGAACAAAATGTCCGGCTACGCCACTGGCCCCATATATATATATATATATATATATATATATATATATATATATATATATATATATATATATATATAATATGGGGCCAGTGGCGTAGCCCCCCCCGAACACAATTTCTGGCTACGCCACTGGTATAGGCTGCAATGCCGGTTGACGCTGCGCTTATTCTTTATGTCATTCTCTCTCTAGCTCTCTCCTGCCTCTCTCTCTCTTTTGATAACGAAGTGTAAGAAACTCTATAAGCCGACGCGAAGCTTGCACCAAACCGAGAGCCAGGCATGCTTCTCGTTCCAACTTATTTTCTCTCGCATTGCCCGCCTACGCGCATTTATTAGTCTTTTTCTACCCGAAGTGTTCATAGTGGTTCAAGCCCAATCGTCGCACGTTAAGCCTCTTCCCCTCGCATAAAGAGTGTCTGTCTCTGCCCTCTGTCAGCACGGTTTCGTTTCGCACCTGTCTAGCATTTAATCAATGAGGAGACAGTGGTACGATTTCGCATGAGATCTGACGTATAAGACTTGCTGTAGACCTGTCGTACGAACAACCGCATGCAACAAATGCCCAACCGGTTTCGTCAGACTCCAAAAGCTGCCAACAACAGGAGCAGGCTTCTTTCAGAACCGTCGCACCTCGTAACGGAGCCATGTCGTACCATGTGTCTACTTCTTGGTTGTGGGAAATGCGGCGAGTGTGTATATAACTTCGTTTTCATCTCGCTACTGAACAGCCTTCTCAAGATGCGGCTCCGCATGATTCGGCGGCCAGTGTGAGCTGTTGCGTGCTCAACTCCTAGCATGCCGCACAGCCACCTTTTCTTTCCAGGGCCTCACGCACCATCGTGTGCGCGCCTCTGGTCGAATCGGCAGCTAAGCGGGGAGGTTGCCGCCCCCCCTCCGCCTCCCAACTAACTGCCCCAAGCTCATCCGGAGGAGACGGGACGCGCCTCGCGGAGTGACCCTCAGCGCGCAGCTTTCCCCTCCGCGTTCCGCTGTTGTCTTCGCCGTTCTCGAGAGCCGACAGAGAGGCGACTGCTCGCAGCGAGAGCGGAGGGACGAGTCGGCGCACGCGCCTGCTGCGAAAGTTGACGGCGGCGGCCCGGGGTTTCCCACGGTCGCGCTGGCTGAAAGTTGCCGG
The DNA here is from genome assembly GCF_038994185.2 of Dermacentor albipictus. Lineage (NCBI taxonomy): Eukaryota > Metazoa > Arthropoda > Arachnida > Ixodida > Ixodidae > Dermacentor > Dermacentor albipictus. The sequence goes on from NC_091821.1 coordinate 24,200,831, forward strand.
CCGCGACTGACGCATCCGCAGCAACTACGAACGGCGCGGCTGTTGCGGACGACGGCGGCGCCGCATCTCCATTGCTGGCGCGAGGAGCGCTGCCGCGTGCGTGCGTGCAGCCGCGCGCCGAGAGAGCAACAGGTGGATGCGGCGGCTTCCGGACACGCGGCGAGGTCGATTTAGGTGGCACTCATCGTGTAGCGCTTGCTGTGAGACTGCGTCTCTCGTTGTTGGGTGTGCAGAGACGTGTCAAAAAAGGTTGTACTGTGCACGTTATAACAACAGTTGCCATTATTCATTAAATTTGCTCACTCTTTTCGTTTTACCTTTTTTTAGCAGCTGCAAAGTGACGCAGACAGTGAGTACAGGGCGTGAATCGCAAAGTGAAGTTCCAGAAGAAAACGCCGGCCTGTCGAGAGCTGGAGGAGCGAGGAAATCTTTTTCTTCTGCCACCATCCCGTCTGTACACAACTCCTGGCCTTCGTGCATGAAACGCGACTGCCCGGCTTACCGAAATCGTCGCGTTTACGGCGCCGGAAACCCACCAGAAAAGAAGCGCAAGACAGGAATCGGACGGCGGCAGGCGGCCCAGCTGTGCGCTGGACGCTTTCCCGATGGGCCGCGCTGTTGCCGATCCAAAGGCGGCGCTGAAGAAAGTGTCGGCTAGGCGCGAATGGTGGCGGCGCGTGTGGAGTCAATGGTTGTTGCCGGCGGTCGAAAGAGTGGCGGCGGCAGAGGAGCGGGTCAGGGGGCGGCGATGGACTGAATGGCCGGAAGAGCGTCAAGGGCACGCGCACGCGAGGCGGCGCCGCCGCTACTGCCGGCGGTGCGTGTGTAGAACGCGTACACGGCGCGGCTTCTCGTCGTCGCCGTGAAGCCCCGCCAGCAGCGTCTCCCGTCACCACCGAGCCGGCGATGGCTCTTGTTGCTGGTGTTTCGTCGACGGCTTGCCACCTCTATCGTGCCTCAGCTAGATTTAGCACTAACCAGTGGCTGAAAATCTTACAGTGCTGTAACACATGACTCTGCTCGTGAGAAGGTCCACTGACGCCAAACCACCGATTTAACGCGTCTGCAGCGACGTCCATAGTGCCGCATTGTGACCCAAGTCGCGGCGTGTGCTTATAGCTGGGCTGTGACTTTGCCGTCGGAATTGAGCAGGTCAAGAATCGAGGTCAAGCCCCTCGAGCAGGTCAAGACCGCCCTTTGAAAGCTTTTGCCTGAAAGCTAGAGCAGTTGGTGAAATAAAATACGTTTGAGCAATAACGACAGGTAACCAAGGTGCTCGCGCTGTTGCACATGAAGACATTGTCCTACTCCCCGAGAGCCACCGACGACAGAGAATTTGTGTAAGTGGTAAAGAGGAGCTCATGAGCGCAAACGATCGGCTCTCTATGATGATGTAAGAATAGCTTTAATAAACACTTTGACGTGCATTACATATTGGTAAGTACTCAGGGGCGTAGCCAGGGCGGGGATGGTTTATGGGGATTCAGCACCCCCTCCCCCCCCCCCCCCGAAATTTTTTCGTGGTGTCCATGCACCGCCGACGAAAACAACCCCCGGCGCCGGAAATTGTTCTGAATTTTGTCTAGAATGTCTTTTTCATGCTCGAAAAGACATTTCAGCGCACACATTGCGAACTCGAGCTGGATTTTACGGCAACGCCCAAAGGTGCATTGGCTTTACTAAAGTTGTACATCGGAACATACCGAGACCAGCCAAATCAACACAATCAAACAAGTTGACTAAGCACGTAGCAACGAAGACGAAGTGTTGAGAAGAGACGAAGTGTTGTGATGGTTCATTTGTGCCCGCCATGTCACCGAAAAAAATATCAACATTTTTTTTCACCTGCACCACCGCATCCATGTCAAGACACTAAAGCCAGCAAAGGTAACTACGATATTTATTTTTGTACTTTTTGTACTCTATTCGCAAGGACACGTTGAGCATCTTCAATTTTCTTGTTCTCGCTACCCGCGGGCTGCCAGAGCCAGCCAGAGCACATACGCGCTTTTCTCGTGTTGTCCCGACCACCGCGTGGCGCACTTCGGTGCGCGTTCGTTTTTCTCTGGCCAAGGGGATTTTCGCCTGGCAGAGTTTTGGACGCTTTCTGGCTTGCAAACGAGAAAAAGAAACAATGGTCGCTCACCGCCATCACTGGGGGGACTCCACGGATTGCAACGCGTTCGCTCGAGCGCCACCTCTCTGGAAAGTCTTCTCTCGCCGGTGCAGGCTATACCGAGCAGTATGCGTATGGGTTCTCTGTGGACCAACCGTCGCACGTTTTCTTCGATGTTCCTTCGGTAGACGCATTAGGTGCCCAAGGTAGGCATTCGATTGTGGCCAACATGCTTTCCTTTACGTTTTCTTCTTTATTTTTGTGCCTCCACCCCACAAAAGAAAAAGAAGACATTGTTGCGGCGCAGCGAATTGTCGCATGGTGAAAGTTCGATTTTGTCACTGCTTCTATTGCGGAATGTAATGGGCCACGGGACGCTTCAGCTGCCGGATACTCTTATTATATCATTGCGGTAACAATTATATGGACACCCCAGGCGCATTCCTGCCATCGCCGTCGCCCTCATGTTTCATATAAAGTCCAAGGTGATAACATCGTGACCGCGCGCCGCATGTTGTATGCGAGTGAAACCGTTGGGGGGGGGGGGGGGGGGCATGGGTGAGCCGGCGATGGTGGCTCAGTCTTGTGTGCGCAAGGGAGAAAAGCGGGGAGGAAGCGTGCCACCTTCCGTCGCACGCGATATTTCGGGGAGGGTGGAGGGAGGAGGGGCGGGCCTAAGGATTCTGTGACTTGTGAATCTGTGATTGCGCAACATGTTTATTTGCCTTGTTTGACGCATTATATACAGTGACCTTTTCTTAGATACGTATATTTATTGCAGACTTATACCTATATTTAAATATCTTATTGGGAGGTTTTGTGTATACGTCAAGAGAACTTTGTTTCCAGTGACACTTTTGTGCCCCTTATGAAGCTGTATGTTCTCATTTGCATATTCCATTGTATCTTCGCATTTCTAATGTACGAGGGCGAGTCAAATGAAAGTGAGCCAACCAACCCCGCGCAATAATGGTTCTGTTCATTGTCTGCGAAGTATGCGCGTAGCACACAGACATCTCTCATTTACAAAAGTGACACACAGGTGTGAGGATAAAGGTTTTTTAATACTCTCACACACTGGGTTAAACATGGTTGCGTGACACTTATATGGGCACTCCTAAAGTTGAACAGCGTGTTGTCGTGAGGTTTTTGACAGCTGAAGGTGTTTCCTAAAAAGGAATTAGTCGCCATATGGCTGCCGTGTACGTTGAACATCGCATTTCTTTGGTCACTGTGAAGCGTTGGAGCAAACGGTTCAAGAAGGACGTGAAAGTTGCAAAGACGATCTAAGACCGGGCCAAAGCCATCGTGCAATCACCTCCAACACAATTGGAAAGGTTGATGAGCTGATTAGACAATAACGGAGGATAAGCATCGATGAAGTGGCAGAGCGTGTGAACATCAGTCACGTTCGGTTCCCACCATAATTCATTTACATCTCGGTTATCGGCTCTTGTGTGCGCAAATGATGCCCAAGATTTTGAACCACCGACAGAAGACAGTTCGGCGCTACGTTGACTCATCTGATCCGGTATCACAATGAAGGGGACGACTTCTTGTCTGCAATTGTGACCGGGAACGATTCATGGTGCCACTATGACGAGCCTGAACCGCGACGGCAAAGCTTACAGTGGAAACATTCGAATTCACCACGCCAAAGAAAGCAAAGGCCATCATTTCCGCCGGAAAGCTGTTGACTTGCTTTTTCGATCGTCAGGGGCCATTACTGAGAGACTTTGCTAAGCCTGGAGAGACTATCGTTTCAGATATTGTGAAACGCCGGATCGGCTGCGTGTTGCAATCAAGAACAAACGACGTGGAAAATAGACGAATGGGGTCATCTTGCTCCACGACAATACCCGTGCGCACGTTGCTGATGTGGTAAATACAAAACTGGAAAAGTTCAAGTGGGAAACGCTGCAACATCTACCATACAGCCCAGACCTGTCGCCTTGCGACTTCATCATTTTGGGGTAATTGAAGAAACAGCTAAAGGGAACCAGATTCGTGTCGGATGATGACGCGAAAGAGTCAGTTACAGGCGTTTTGAAGCAGCAACTCAAAGAGTTTTATGAGACGGTAATCACGCGACTTCTTCAATGGGACAAATGTCTCAATGCTCATACAGAGTATACTTTTAAATAAAGTACCCCGTTTGTCATATATTCGCAGTGGCTCACTTTCATTTGAGCAATACCTTTGTGCAAAGCGTAATTGAGATTTGTACCTGACCGTTGTGAATGTGTGAAATGTAAACAAGGTTCTTGACTGAGAAAGTTTCATTAACATATTTGTACTCAACTTGTTCATTTTATGGCCTTTACATTTTTCATATCAGTGACATGCACTGCTTCGCTGGTTTCAAACAGATATAGTTCTAAAGTTCGTGGGATACTTTCTTTACTTAATAAATAGACAAAAAACATGGAAGCATTGATATCAGTTAGTTCGGGCACAATTTTTGGGGCTTACAAGTATATTGTTTCGTGAACAAATCCGTATTTTAGTTGTCTTGGCAGTGCGTAGCGTTCAAGAATTCCTTTGCAGCGTCCTTGGCAATGCAGTTACTATTCATGTATTTGACCCCTCGACAAATTCTATAAGAAGGAGGCTGAGCTCCAATATGAGACCCCTCCTTCTCCCCCCCCCTCCCCCTGAACGAAATTACTGGCTACGTCACTGTAAGTATACTACGGACGCGTAGAGGCATGGTAACTAAACTAATCTAAAATAAACTGTTCGAATGTGCGACAGCGTGCGTTAGAACGCGCGTAGCGGTTCTCTTATCACGCCGCTGTGTAACAGTATGCGACCGTTTGAACCCATTGCGCAGAAGCTGAGCATGCGCAAGCGTTGCACCCTTGCGCAATTTCGAAAACAAGTGGCCTGCTTCAACTCGTCGACGTCGACGCTATGTGCGGAGAGCTGAAAAGGCAGCCGCCAAAGACCTTTTTCCGACTCTTGTTCAGCCATTTGTCACCTACCTATGACTTAGGCAGATTCATATTTTTCTTCCGGAAAGAAAGGAGAAAAAAGACAAGAACATATTGCAGCTTTTCATAATACGATGATGAAGAACGTAGGTATCCGAGGGACGCTTTGAAAAGCGGGCAGCAAAAGAGATGAACAAAGTCTGTACACCGCAAGCCATTCTGTAAAGCGCGCGGGCTACGCTAGGTGCGAAATGTATGAGGTGTACAGCGAAGGCCGTAAGCGCCCCATCTCCACCCCCCGATAGGGCTCGCTGCTGTGACGCGGAAGCTTCACTGTCGGCACGCCGCCGCTGCTGGCTTTCCCGCACGGCAATCATGCGCCACGCGTACACACGGAGCCGTTTCTACGCCAGTCAGTCAGTCAGCCGAAGGGGAGCTCCGACGACGGCACGCGCGAACGTTCACGACGCCACGGATGGCTGGCCCCGCAAAGAACGCATTCGCGCCTCGGCCTTTGGCACCTTGTGCTCAGCGCTTCGGCGAGGGAAAGCGACCACGCTGCTGACAGACGCGAAAGCGCTCCCATTCTGACGGGCAACCGCGTTGGACAAGTTAGCCTTCATCGTTGAAAACGGCGCGCTCATTTAAATGCCAATGACGTTTAGGGCGCCGCGCCGCCCCTCCCAGTTGTACTGGGTGGTTGCAACACAGAGCACGTGTGTTTGTGCCTTGTCGGCAAGCTTAACCGCAAGTGTTTTTATAGCAGTTCGTCGGCTGTCTACGACTAGCGCACTTGCATGCAATGACATTAATTTTCTTTTTCCGTCGATAAGCCTTCCAGGAAAGCGGTGGCTGAAGGCTTACGGCCTAGATTGTGTGATTAGACTTACCTAGCAGTCGAACATGTTCGATAGGGGGAGCATAAATTTTCCTCTTAAAGAACTAAAAGAAGCACATGCAGGCAGGAGAAGGATCTGCCCTTTCGTACGCTTTCGGCCACGCGGCTCGAATCGTGTATACTATTGCTCGTGCCTCCTTGTATACCCGATCATTTTGTATTTAGCATCGGCGCGTAATAATTAACGGACTTCCACGCACCCCGGAAAGGTTCACAGCTTTCATCGAGAGCAGCAGTTTATCAGGCGCGGCCAAGAAACTTGAAATGCGGGTTCTCGAGCGCGTCATGACTTTAGAGCGGCCGTCGCGCAAGTTTGTTTCTTTGTTAACCAGGCCTTTGAAAAATCATTACGCAGTTCGATCGGCTATCTGCACGCGCTCCGCTCTCGTGGATCTTTTACCGCTCTCTCGCCCGCTGCCGATGATTATCAGCGCCTGATGACTAACGAACTCCTCCTGCGGGGCCGCAGAAGTCTAAGAAATTATGATGTTGTGGTCTTCATCTCACCTCTCCGCGAGACACGCGCTTTCTTTCTTCCGCTTTGTTCATTAAAGTCATGGCGCCGCCTTTCGGAGGAAAGGGGACGCTTTTACTCATCGCGAAACGAGCTCTTCCCAGGGAGCAGCCGCGTCCGTGCCCCGGCCGGTGTCCAGTCTCCGGGAGCGCTCCTTCCAGCCGCCCGGCTCATCAGCGCCCCTATTACAGCCGAGTTCGTAATTGAATCAACGACCGAGTTCGGCCGATTTATGCGGAGTTCATCGCCATCCGGAGACCCTCCCATTAATCACGCTTCGCGCAAAACGTGCTCGTTACACGTCGTACGTCGTTCTGCGCGGGGCTTCGATAACTCTGTTCGGGTCCGATGTCTTCTTCTTCTTGCGCGCCGCCTGTACACACACACACACACACACGCGGCGACCACGCCCTGGGCGATGCTCGACGCAGACGCACGACGCCGCGGACGCGCGCTTTTGCAGCCGCACGCGGCCGCTTAAGGAACGAAATTCTCGGCGTGATGGATCGCGCTCCCAGTCACGAGGCGACGGGTCCGCGTCAACGGCTGGATCGAAGGGCAGCGCGGGCTCTGGACGAGCCGAGAGAAAAAGGAGAGCGTCCGCCCCGGTTGCAGCACGAGCGCCGAACGCTGCAGCGGCAGGCATCGAACATCCTTCATCCTCGCGTGAATCCTCCGCGCTCATCGACGTTTGGGCATCACGTGGCGCAATGGCAAGGATGAAGCGAAGCGCTGGAAGATACGTGACGCCCAGAGGCACCCCACTGTCGTCGTCGTGCGCTCTCGATTCGGTTCGGATGTCGCGGTGAGCTTGACCTTCCTACTAGACCTGGGAACTTCGTGGTCGCCATCCTCGTTCCACGCACACACCCATTCCCCCCTCCCGACAACGCCTCACACCTCGTTTTTTTTGCCCCCCCCGATCACGTTACACCGCGAGCTCTTCAAAGCGTTGCACCTCGCCAGGCGAGTTTGCTGAACTCGCACAGCGCCATGCGTTGTGCGTGATGCGCGCCAGCGGTCTGATAAAGTCATTTGCGTAATGTTTGCGTCGGTATATGTTACTGATCGCAAGCCATTTTATGAGACATCAATATGCACAGAAAAAAAAAAAGAATCCCCGCACGAGTGTGTAAAATTGAACCCCGGTTAACCGAAACCAGAAAACGCCTTCAAGGAGACAGTGCCTATACCGGAGAACGCACGACAATATCAGGCTATATATTATTTGGTGATGGAGCCGCAAAAAATAGGTGTAGCGTTTAGATAACGTGTTCCCGTAAAATCCGACGGTGTCCGTTCAGGCCCGCGCATTGTTCCGATGGGCGAAAAGAGAGGGTGAGCGACAATCGCGGCATGTATATACCAGGAAGATCGGTGGCGGCTCGTGTACAAGCGGGTTCGATAGCCGCCCTCCAAGCCAGGCCCGGCTCGCGGGATGTGTCTGGCCATCGGGAGGAACAGCTGTCCAGCGCACGATAACGTCTCGCTCCTGCTGCTCGGCGCAGCCCAACGGATCCCCCGGCCGCGCCGCTGCTGCTGCTGCCAGTGCGTGCAGACATCTGCTGCCGGGCCTTTCAGCTTGGCCTGAACGTATTCGTAGACCTGCCGGGAACGCTAGCACGAGCGTTGAAACCGGTACTGCCGAGGTACTTGTAGCGCTCCAGAGAGAGAGAGAGAGAAGCTTATATTTGTCACTTAAATGGCGCGAGATTGTCTTACTTTGCATTCAGAGTCCTGAATGCGGGAGCGCTATAGGCTATGACGTAGGGGACAAATGTCACCCAGAAGTGCAAATTACGAGACCTTGGTCGGAGGATTGCAAAGAGCGCTTTGGTACCACAATATACTATATAGGCATCCGTATGGCTATATAGTATGTTGCTTTTAGAAACCCGAACCACCTGTGGGCACTCGGCAACAGCGTGACCAGTGAGAGGCTGATGCGAGTTAATAAAAGCACTTTAGCGCTAATTAAAGAACCCGCTAAGAATAATTCACTGCACTACTTACGCGAGGCCCCTTTAAAAGCGTTCGCGCCTTGTTCTGGCTTGGCCGCTGCGCCGCAGAAGTCGACTATACCCTCAACATCCAGGATTCATTCATTCATTCATTCATTCATTCATTCATTCATTCATTCATTCATTCATTCATTCATTCATTCATTCATTCATTCATTCATTCATTCATTCTATCTTATCTTTCTGACCCCCACCCCCTGCCCATTAAAAAAAAGATATGTTGTATGCCTCTGCCACACGCGGACAATTTTCGCAAGCTGAAACCTGATGCCGCCGACAGTGTCGCTCGCTGACGTTTGGAGGTGCAGTGGCCGTTGCATGAGCTGGCAGCTAGAAGTGCGAGTGCTGAGCAACCACATATCCTCCGTCTGGATTGCATCGCTGCACGAACAGCCGGCGGAAGCGGAGCTGACAACCCTCCCATACCACTGCCCGTTTTTCCCCCGAAAAAGTGTTAGACGTTCTTTTTGCTGTACATACGTGCGGCAGCATCACAATGTCAGTATATATGATATGTTCTTGAGCCAATAAGCATACTTGTTACTCCTCTAACTCGTATCGAATACCACACATCAGCGAATGCCCGCGAAATTACTGTAATCACGACTACTGTTTTCCACTTCTCGGCATAGAACGCGCCACTATAAGTAAGGCACCTAAACCCGGACCGTATACATCCGGAGACCGCAGTTGCGTCGCCAGTAATTCCCGAGATCTAAGCAAGTGAGACCTCGTTTTCCTTTTCTTTTTTCTTTTGCTCCCGCTGTTCTCCGTCTTTGGTTTTCTCGCGAGAACTTGCTCGAACGTTTCCTCGGGTCATCAGCTGCTCCGATCGCCGGCGTCTCTTCTTTGGGGCCTTCCCTTTCCGACAGCATGCGGCCGCATATACAGGCGGACCGGTGTCGGCGTGGAAAATGCGACGGTGTGGAAAATCGGAGGGAAGACGCGGCCCCGCGGAGCTCGCATTGTTTCCCTGTTTTGTTCGCATGCCGCCGGGAGGCGGAGGGGTGGGGGGAGGGGGCCCAAAAAGTATACCTGTCCTGGATGCCGCAGTAGATGCGGCGGGATTAAGACCAACTCTTCGGCTGTCCGTATTTCAGTGCGGCGTCACGGGCTGCACCCCTGCTATCTCTCGAGGCTATCTGCAAATAGCACGCTCCGGACGAAACAAGAATGGCGTAGCCTGTGTTTTCACAGCGCCCTTAGATACTTCATCCCTCTCCTTATCCTCCTCTCGAGTACTTGTTTTTTTCTTCCCATTTCTCAGCGGCCTCGCGTGTTTTCTTAAGTTGTTCTGCGGTTAGAACTTTGTGTGTCTTTTTCTATATATCCCTTGTTGCGATAGTATTCAACTAGCGATTACGAGCACTGATGTTCGCATGTGCGTTGCGGCACTCGGTTTCCTCATAGTGTCTATTGCGACCGGTACAGAAGCGCATCCGAGATGCCTGACTTTCAAAATGCGAAAGGGCTTTGAGCAACAAAACTGTATGTGCTAAATAACTGTTGAAGTAGTGCCGAAACAATCAAACGCAAATTCGACTACTTTGTTAACCTCCCGCAGGCAACGATTTATGGAGCGACGACGCCCATTGGTGGCGAAACTAAATGATGGCTGCTTGTTTGGTTGGCTGTTTGAGGTGTTTGCTACAGGTCGGGCTAGCCTGGCAGTCTAAATTACTCTTACATATCTAAGCACAAAGCGCACAAGTCTGCACCACAAATAATTAGTAAATCGGCGTGCACTCAGTAATGTAATAGCGGCGTTGCCCGGTACACTTATTTTTGCAAACGTTAGTACCAGTCAATCAAAAATCGTCTGTGCATAACCTCGCCTTAACCGCTTCATATACGGTTTGAACAAACCTCTTCAGTAGTAGTTGTCTAGTTATATAGAGGCCCGTCCTCGTTGCTCTTAAAAGAGTGGACCCCTTTGGGTCGTTGCGAAGAGTGTTTGGCATGTCATTTTGCAAGAGCGCCGCTTCAAGCAGCTACAAGCTGTATGAAATCGCGTCGTAGGAACAGGTTTTCCTGTTATCTGAAAAAGTGAGTCTGCTGAGGCGCAGTCTCGGGCAGGCACCACGACCCAAGCTGCGCCGTTCGTAGCCTCCGAGTCCGAAAACTGCCGCTGCTTCCATTTTCTTTATTTCTCCCAGAGCGACCGAAGGTGCCTGGCTTGTCTGCCGGCCCTGTCGTCAGCACCCGGGAATGTTCTAATGGTTGTCAACGACCTCCTTCAATAGCTCGCGCGCACGTATTGACAGGCGCGCCAGCCCGACTCTCTGCTGCACGACGAAAGCGTCGGCAGCGCTCGAGTCCACGGCACAGACGGTGCTAGCAGCGCAGACTTCGTGCCTCGCGCCTCGACCGTTCTTCGCTAGAAGACATCGCGTTGGCAACTTTGTCGTTTCTTCCCTCCCGTATTTCTTTCGTTTTCTTTTTTCTCTCTCGTCGGCTACCTCTTTTTCCATTCTGCTCGGTGTCTCCGGCTGGCCGTCTCAGTTGGCAGATATGGAAGCCAAGGCGCGACGCGGACAGCGCGATGGAGACGCAGCGGCGGCCGTCGGGGCGCCTCTTCTTTTCTTTTTTTTCCCTTCATCTTTCGCCAGTTTCTACAATTTGTCGCTCTCGTCGCCGGTGGTGGCGATGCTTGCTGATGTTGCTTCCGGCGCGCACGCGTCAAGTGTACTCTACGCCAGCGGAGGAGACGCCGCGCCCGACGCTCGCCCCGCTTGCTACGATGATGCCTCGTTTGCGCAGTGGACCGTGGCCCTGCGCGTTTTGCGCCGCTGATATGGCCGGCGCGGGTGCTGCTGCGGCTGCTGTCGGCCAGGGATGAAAGAGCTGCCTCCCCGGGGCTGGGCCCAGGAAGGGGCAGCCCGGCCTTCCTCGTGACCGGAAGCGACGGCCCGGGCGTGCAGCGGTGATGCGCACGCCAGCCCGATGGAAGAAGCACGTGTCTTGGGGTAGAAAAAAAAAACAGCGTGTACCGAGCGGGCGGCTGGCCCGTTGATTGTTCTCAATCTTTCGCTCACCCCGGGCTGCTGCGCTGCCTTCATTAGGTTCGTGCCGTTTCGGCCGCGGCGCTGATGTAATGCGTATATACGGCTGCAAACACGAGAGTCATTTGTTGGGCGGCCGGAGAGGCATGCCTGCGAGCAAGGTGAGACCTCGCGCGCCGCAACCGACGGCGTGTTTTAGCGCTGGCGCGTTACCTATGCAGGGCTCTTCTTGTTCGTGCGGGTAAGCAAATTGGTGCGCCCGCTTCGCGCAATTTGCCGTCTGTTTAATAAGTGACCGAAAGAACGGCACATTACAAATGAACTGTTGGACTTGATTAACAGAGAGAATTTACGTGCCGGAAGCAGTGCGCGAAACCGCAATGTCTAGTTCGCTGAAGAAGCTGGGAGCAACATGCTTGTGTCTATACTTAAGTGCAAAGATCTGCTACACTATTAGTCTCTTTATTACAGACCTTTTGTGGCCCTCTGAATACCTACCTCTTTCAGATATCCTCGATGTGAGGAGCCTGGTCGGAGGAATCGCTGAATGGAAGGGTATTCTAACGGGGAGCCTACCTAGCCCGTTATTTATATATCTCTTACTGCGCCCTGGCCATGCATGCCAGAATAACCGTGATAACTAGCCGTCAGGGCTCTAGATATTATAGTACACAAGGCTAAAATACATATAAAACACATCAAGTTCCCTTCATTTAGGGCGCGTGCGTGTTTTTCTACCTTTACGCCACTAATTATCCGGCCGTCTCTCGTTGGCTTCTGCTATAGCATACGAAAAGCGCCATTCAGGCGACAAGTCTAGGAAGAGTTTTGTTTTCTCAAGTCCTTTTTTTTATTTTTCATTCATTCGTACTACTGATGGGCCGCAAGAACTGTCACGTGTATATGTTGAATCTGATATTAGAAAGTTTCCAAATACAGACCGAATTCTCGAGTATAAACTCAGTGCCATTGTGATGTGTGCTTGTTCCGAGCTTTGCCCGTATATACAGGATGATCATGTTTAAGTTTTATGGAATTTTTAAAAGTCGCCTGTGGCAGATAGCATAATCCTTGTCATCGAGCTGGATCACTCAAAGAATCGCACATTACGAGCACGAAAAATCGAAACACATGTTCAACTGATTAGCAAGAAGTGCACTAATTAATATTTTAACTAATTACATTACGGCACATATTGTCATTTACAAAATATAGGCGGTGAGCTTGCAGGACGCATCCACTTGAAATGACTTTCTAGGATGACGCCAGTTTCGAGATCTTATTTCCCAAAGTGGTGGGACGAAATACATGGACGTTCCTGTTACTACTGTGCTTCAATGCATACAAAGGTGTTTTGTTAAAAAAGTAAGTGGAACAACAGTGCATTTTTACGGCGAGTTTGATGGCGCATATCTCGAAATTGGCGTTATTTTGAATATTTATTCCAAGTGGATACGTCTTGCAAGATCACCATCTACAAATTTGTAGATTGCAATATGTGCCGTAAAGTACATAGTTAAGAAGATAATTAATGGATTTCTGTTAATCAGTTGAATGCGTGTTTTGATTTCTCGTTGAAGTAATGTCTGCCTCTTTGAATAATCCAGTTCTACGACTAGAATTATGTTATCCGCAATAGGCTATTCTTAAGCATTTCCTAAAACCAAAATATGATCACCCTGTACATGGGCGTGCACACGAGGGCACCAAGCGAAGGCTGTGGCTAAGAACTGACCGCGCGAAGCACGCTTAATTGTAAGGTTTGCGACAGTTCCGTCCGAATACTCTTAAGAGACGGGGACGAAAGGGATTTCGAAATATTTTCATCAGCCATTTCATTATGATCTAGCGTACAGCTATTTATGCCGCTTCACAGCACCACTAAGCATCGTATGGTAGTGTTACTTATTGATCATTGTGCTGAGCTTCAAATAATGAATGTGTAACACCAACTGGTCCAACTGTCTGCAGTCTTAAACTATAATTCGTACTTATAGTCAAAACCGGAACAAATAATAATAATAATAATAATAATAATAATAATAATAATAATAATAATAAGAAGAAGAAGAAGAAGAAGAAGAAGAAGAAATAAAGTCAGTAAGGGTCGGCGAAAGCAAGAGAAACGTTGTGTCGCATTGAACTCTGTAATGCGATACAAGTGAAAACTCTGTGAGTGCTTTCGTCATCGTTGAGAAAAAAATAAGAGAAAAATGCAGTATAGTCTGTGAGGTATATAGTTGCTGCCTCAGAGAAGGTTGCGCTCTTTTCACTGTGTACTCGCCATTTCTTCCTTTCCTTTGTCTTTCTTTTTATCAACTGATAAAGGATTAAGTATATTATTGCTGCAACTTGCGGAGGTTCCACGAGTGCATTGGATATCGAGTGCCAAAGAAGGGGCATAGGAACAGTAGAGATGCTTAATGATAGCACAAGCTGACAATGAAACAGTTTGTTTTCTATTTTCTTTACAGCAGAGCTAGAAGAAAAATGTATAAGAAAGATTGTTTTTTGTTTTTTGGAGAGGGAGGGGGGAGGTGGTGTACATAGAAGTTGAACTGAACATTACAGCTCTTTACGACAACTACATAGCAAGTTTCCCGCCAAAGAGATGTTTCTTAGTTATTGAGGCCACGCAAGTATGGTTTCGGGCATCTCTCAGCGGTGAAGTTCGTATATACGGGGTCGTAAAGGACTCACGCCCCCCCCCCCTCCCCCTCCCCCACGCAAATCTTCGTGTATTTTTACACTCGAAGCAACTGTTCGTCCAAAACTCGGCCGGTACACTGCGGCTACTGCGAGTCAAACCTCCTCGCCCATTCCCCCACGGCGCTGCCCCTCTCTTATTGCTTATTTGCTACGCGAAGGATGCGCGATAACCACAACCCTGAGCGCCCGTTTGCGACCGGCTGTTGCCGGATGGGCGGGAAAGGCTCCCAGCGGCCAGCTACCGAGGCACGAGCGCTTCTGCCGCAGGAGCCCCCCTACCTGCGTTTCGGGACTTTCGTCCGGAGCAGGGGCAGCTATAGGGCACGCACCGCTCGGTCATATAGGCTCGTATGCTACGTGCGGGAAGACGGCGGTTGCGGAGAGTGCCGGCTTATATTCTCCTTCTTTTGTTTCTGCTTTTCCTGCTTCTCTTGTCTTCTTCGCGTGGTTCCTTGCGGAGGGACGAGGGGAATCTCGCGCGCATAGCGAGAACATATAGAAACCGACGCGCGCGCGCGCCCGCGCGCGTACGCGTGCTCGGTAACCATCTGGCGCTCTGGCGGAAGTGGCGCGCCGCCGTGCGAGCTCGTCTGGCCAGTCGTCCCCTTCGATCTTCGAAGCGCTCCCATAACGACGCCGAGAAAATTGAGAAAAACGGAAAGACAAAAATAAATAAAGAAGTGCGCAAGAAGAAGAAGAAGAGTACAGCCGAAAGGAAACTGACCCCAACACGCCCGCTTTCGAAGACGGCGCTGTTGTGTATAGTATACCAACTCCGCGGACAATATTGTCTCCATTCTTGACGCTCATGCACTGTGCGGCCCGTACACGTCCTCCGAGCGTGACGGCGCGAGCTTGGGACTTTTGTCAGAGGGCGCGTATGTTTGCCCGCGGATCAGCTGAGAAAGTGCGTTACTGTGCGGTGAGAAAAACGCAATGAGGTGATCAGTGGACGTCGCGTAATAGTACGGATGTTTTCGCACCTCGAGACGTTGTATACAGTTTACTGCCTGCGAAAAAAACCCCGCGTGGTTATGACCTACTGGTTCGAGAGGCACCGAGGTTTCGTAACGAGCTCTTCTGTTCGTGCGAGAGACAGTTAAGAGAGCAGAAAAAAACATGCCTCGAGTTGTACACTTCTTCGCGTTGACTTTCGCTCATACAGGCGTGCGTCGTTACCGCCATTACTAGCACTTTCCTGCCAACTTCGCTTCTGTGTACGGGGGCAATGTCTACAGCGGAGCGCCGCGCCGCACGACTAAATGAGACCGAGGCGTCGAGCGGTTCTAGCGCCGGTAACCAACGAAAATAAAGCTAAACAGACGCGCGAAAAGGAAAGGGGGACTGGCTTTTGCACCAAGAAACTGCGGTATAATGGTCTCGGTGCCAGTGAGCGCTGAAATTGAGTCCACGCGGCGGTGGCATACAGCGCCCGCGCGCGCGCTCGGCACGGGCAGCAAACGGGGGGGGGGGGGGGGGGGGGGGGGGCGAGACTTAATCAGAGTGACGGCGCTCGGCAAAGACGGAGAGAAATCGGGACCGCCGTAATAAAACCATTAATGAGCAAGAGAGCGCGCATTCGCCCCGAGGGGACTGCACAGGCGGGGAAAGAGTTGAGTTGTTTCATCCGCGTATACGGGTTCGCTCGCACACGGACACACACATACGGAGGGGGCCATCGCGAGAGCAAGAGAGAGGGGTGGTCTCGTACTTTACTATACGCTCGCCTTACTATTATGACTCGCCCGTTCGTTATTTCTTTTTTAATCTTTTCGCTCGCTTCTGTCTCTCTGCGCTGGCAGCAAGCAGGCCCTCGCTCGTAAGTGGCAGGGTCTGCTGCTACTGCTGCCGCCGCTATTACGCAGCCTTTGTCTCGAAAGGAGCTGCAATTTTGTACGCCGCGCAGTCGGGAAGAATGGCGGCGCAACTATAGCGACGGACGGCTGGTGGCCGCTGAGCAGTGCCGGCGGGGGAGTCTGTTTAAGAGTCGGAAGAAGAAGAAAAATAAGAAAGTGTATGTGTATATACAACGTCCGACGGGAGAGTTGCGAGCGTACAGCACGTGTTACTTCTCGTCACGGCGGCAGCGGCAGCAGTGGTTGATTCGTTACTCTCTCTCTCTCTTTCTTTCTTTCATTGTCATTTATCTTTAAAAAGTATACTCCGGGAGGCTTTCTGCGGTCATTTCAAAATCGTGTTTTAATATAAAGTGAATGGCGTCGTTTTAAGAGTCAGCCGTGGCTTTGGAAAAAAAATAAAAGAAACACTGAGAGTGGCTATGTCAAGCGGGCAGTCCGGAGTCACACTACTGCGAATTACGAAATCACTCGGAGAGAGGAAGCACACGCGGGAACGGAAATGCGAGAAAGCTGCTCGATTCGCAGTGTGAGCGAGACAGGTCTATCCGGAGGAAGTCGAAGAAAGCACTAACACTCAAGTGTTGGCGGCTACTAGAATTATACTAACAACGAGACTGCTCATTAAGGAAAAGGGAGCACAGAAGTAGGAGCGCTCGCAAAGAAGCAAAACAGATACTAAAGATAAAAGAGGTGATTGGAAAGGATGCAGAAAGCAGCACAACACAAACAAAAGCCACCAAGGAGGCGCAAGCGCCGAGCTGGTGGCAGTGTCTGGCTGCAGCGCTGTAGCAAGCGTCGGCCGCCGCGCTGCCAGAAAAGGAGACAGACAATGGGACGGCGAACGGCGCCGCGAAGACAGGAAGAAAAAAAAAAATCCCTCAAGCCAGCAATAAAATAAAGTGGAGTGTTCCGCTGTTTATCGAGGGAGGAGGAAGGGGCGGCGAAGACGTAGAATAGAAATACAAACACATAAAATGATAATAATAAAGAAGGTGAGGTGGGAGGAGGGGAAGTATATAGAGGACTGCGCCGTGAGAACGGTAACGAGAAAGAACAAAAGGATTTCGCTAGCAGCAACAAACTCACGCCGAAAAGCCTCACAGGCCCCGTACATCCACCCACCCACCTACCCTTTCTCTCTCTCTCATTTCGCCCCTGCGCTTAATTCCGTATTTCTTTTGCGCCTTGCGTTTACCGCGGTGCGGAGGCCCGTGTGTTTCCCCCGGCCTCTCTCTGTGGGGGCGTTTACCCCCTGCTTTCGAGCCGTCCGCCTGAATGTGTGGTTCGTTTGAGAAACCCGGTCCGAGCGCGGCGACTGCCTTGTTTATTTATCTATTTATTATTATTTTTTGCTGGCTCTTATTATCTGTCTTACCGCAGCCTTACTCCAGAACCTGCTTTTTCACCGGCATGGTGCAGCTTTCTTTTCCTCTACTCTTCTAGCTTCACGTGTTTTCAACGAGCACCGCTACAGGAGCACTTTAATTTGCGAAACGTCCCGGCAGTAGCTATCAACGCAACGGCGGAGACCGGAAGTCAGTGACATCACAAAAGGATAGAGGGATGGTGGGGGAGGGCTTCTGTGCGAAGCCCGGATAAGATGAAATTAAAGCGGCAGACGAGCGGCGATCGCGGCTCCTTGGGAGAATAAGGGTGCTGAAACAAAGGCCCCTTGCATATACACTCGGTGCGTTCTACTCGGGCGGCTAATTTGCGTTTCTGTGTTTCGTTAGCTTGTGCGCGAGCTTCCAGACCTTTCTTAGCCGTTCGCATTTATTGTTCGTACCGGATAGTCTATACGCGTGTCGCCTATAGAGCAGCCGCGTTGGGTCCTCGCCGGATTTATTGTAACAGAATGCGTTCGCACGACCATGCAAGCGGACGACAGCGCATCTTCTGCCTTCTTGAATGACACGTGATGAAGATTGAGAGGTTGCAGCCGTGTGATTTCTAAGGGACATCCGTTTCTTACCTACTTCCCACCGCCTTGGTGTGACCGAGGTGGTGGTAAAACGCTAGTGGAAACTCAAATTTCCGAAACGCCTTCTGTCTAAGAGCGCCTGGATTGTTCATCCTACACTGTGAAATAATTTGCACCATTAAAAGTGAATAAGGATGTAAATCAGTCTATAAATCACACCCTTAGATCATTTTGGTCAAATGGTTTAAGGGTGATTGACTTAAACCATTATTCACATTTAAGGCTGCAAATTATTTTGCAGTGATATCGCCAGAAGAAAAATCAGGTCAAAGCGATGAACATCTCCTGTCGTCTGTGGGCTTCCATAGATCTTGCGCGTTCTAAATGCTAGTGATGGCTAGCTGTGCCAGATAATGTCATTAGACGCTCTTCGCGACACCATCACGATTTTCCATCGTCCCACCACGCCGTACTCTCCTTCTTCATCGCCAACACCCCACCCCATCAGTTTTCTTTTCTTCCTCTTTAGGCTGCTTTAGACATTTAATCCTGCCATATATGCAAGTTTTGTAGAGACTGCTGTGCATGCATGTTGAATCTTGCTCCACACCCGGACACTGCCCCGATACCGAACTCCCCGCTTCGCTAAAGCTCTATAAACTCCGTGCCAATTTAGCTGGTCGTCCTTGTCAGACATTACTGAAGTTTGCGTCACAACGCGAAGGTGATTTTCCAAATTGCGTCTTACTAGGCGGATGCGAAGCAAGAAAACAACTTACGTCTGGTAATTTGAACCGAGTGGTAATGATCAACAAGGTAAAATTAACGTCGTAATTAGAGCGCACAGTGTTGGATAACTCCTGCGCTGACGGGCAATTTGCGCGTAATCGCAACTACAAGCTTTCGCTGCGTGTGCTGCCAATGGCTGCGCGCTTTACAAGCGCTTGAAAACACAGAAAGAACTCTGCCGAGGTATACAGACTGGGAGGCGTAAGGGGGAGAGGGGTTGGCCGGCGGAGAGGCGTGCTCTATATTTGCAACTGGGCCTAATCACAGAAGGGCGCACGCACCGACGCCCGTGGATATGCGTTCAACATACACAACATCCGCTCACGTCATCACAAAGTGTTTTCGAGTGTCATGACAATATGACTGTCCAACCGTTGTGCACCCGTTGGCTGTCTGAATATTGCACTTGGAGTTCAGTGCTTTTGCTCCGAATTGCTGTAAACGTGAAGGTACGTTTTTTTTCTTCCCCAGCAGTAGAGAAAAGTTGTAACAAAATTATTAGTGCGCCGACTTTTTTTTTTTCAAACTCGGGATGCTTCGCCTCATTAAAAGCTATAGGCAAAGAACAGTGAGCGAAAGTCCTTCGCGCACCTTCGTGAATTTGGGAATTCTCACGCAGAGAAGAACAAAGCGCTGGGGATGGTGTAAGCAAACATGTGCCTTTAAGGGCCCCGGAAAGGAGTTGTAAGTATACGGAAAAACAGCTGCGATCTAGACCGAGCAGCGGCAAGCAAGCACTTTGCACAGCCTAGCAGCGTCGTAAAACGAAAAACGAAAAGTGGCATGTAATGGTCCTCGCAAAGTTGTCGCAGTCATTTACGCAGGTTTATGTGTTTATCTGCTGTGGATATAAAAGGTAAAGGGTAGTTGAACCAAGGCAATACTGCTGGACTTTAAAAGAATTATTAAATAAAAAGAAGCAGGAAAGAAGAAGCTTGTTTAATACACGTATTTTAGTTAATCAGGAAAGCGGACAGTGATGTGTGGTTCCTGTTCGTACTTTTTTTTCTCTCTCTCAATTTTTTTGTGCGTGATTAGCTCGGAAATACGACGGAACTGGCGTTGGCCTGCTTTTCACCCGATATATAATCATGCTGATTGTGCTGTCGGCTATTTGCCGTGAGCTGTACGAGTTCGAAACAACTCACAAGTATGTATCGATGCCATACAAAAGAGTGCACCGGAGAATCGAAATGGCGTAAATGAACATACAAAGATACGTCGACACAAAGCATAGGAAAAAGACTACACGTCCTTGCGATATGGGCGGCCTTCTCACACAGCCTTGCGCTATACTGTTCTGCTGTTGTACGCCGCTGCTATTGCCGCGGTGAGAGAAGTGAAAATAAGATAACCAAAGCGAAATGGCGTTGAGTACAGTGATGTTAAAGAAATAAAAAGAAAGCAAAGACACACTGCGCTCTTTAGGGTGCCGAGTATATCGCGGGCTGGAGCCCCCGCTCACTTGGTATAGAACTGGGGCCGCCGGCTACTGCTGCCGCGGTGATTGCTCGTTCGCTGACCGGTCCTCGGATATTACCGGTATTTCTCGTTCGCGCCTCGCTCCACGTTGCGTTCGAAAGCGCCGTTCTTGCCGATTCCAACCGCGGCCTGCCAACCTCCACCCCCGTTCGCTTCATGTTGTCTTGGACATTGCGCGGGGGCACTCCATGGCTCACGGCGCGTGCGTATACATTGGCTGGATATGAACGGCGATTTTCGGAATTCTCGCTTTTGTTTTCCTCTGTCTTTTCTTCTGTTGAGTACAGGTCGTTTTCTTAAAGGGCAACTCCGGTGAGTTTTCGATGTCCACTGCAGTTTCTTAATAAAATTTTGAATATACGTTCTCTTCTGCACTCTGATTATTTGTGCAAAACAATACGGCTTTAAGTCATTTAGCTTTCCTTAAAATGAATTTTAAAGATTGGTTGCGTTCCCGACTCATGACCTTTTACTGGCCACCCTGTGTTTGTGACGCCACAGACTACACCGCCACTGTCGCTGAAATCGTTGCTGAAATCACCGCTGTCTATAGTTCGGCAAATCTGTAAAAGCTCCCTATGTCGTCAGGAGAGATCATCAGCTTTGCTTCTTTGGCGTTAGCGCAACGTGTACTGCGTGTTTACATTATAGTAGCGTAGGATCTGACGTCATCGGCCCATCGTGACGTCACACGAAGCAGCTACCCGTTTCGGTTTCGGTATCTCGTTTACTGGCTATCTAAAATTATTGATGAATTTGTAACCAAATTGAACCACCCTGTCGGTGACAGGACTGTCGATGCCATTTGAATATGGCAGTATCCTAATATGGTTAAAAAACGCCGGAGTTGCCCTTTAACACCTGCATGTCAGCTTTCGCCCGCGACCTAAGCTTTGCAACAGAATGAGGTCATCACAGGGATGACCCAGTGGCCTCTTTCGCAATGGGAGTGCGCGTAACTGTCACATTACACACGGGTTTATCGCCTTGATATCTGGACCCAGGACGGCCTCGTTGACTTATGTGGTCATTATGACGGCTGACTGAGACACACTATAGTGAAGTGGCACGCGCGTACCAGATTCGATAACACAGCACTCGTGGGCAATAAACATAAAGCCGTTCTGCACAAAAAAAAGAAAGAAGATATATATATATATATATATATCATCAGCGAAATGTTGCCGCTTTCTTTGTTTAGTCTCCGTGTCGGCCCGAGCTTCCGCTCCACAAATCGTCGATATCTCGTCAACCCACTGACAGCCCAGCGCGCCCTTCTATATGGAGTGCGTATACAATGCCTGAAGTGGTCGTTGCGCGGGTGCCGCTCAAAATTCAGCGCTGTTCAATAGCAGGGTCGCGTCGAAGTGTATACGTTGTAGCTGGGGCGTGCACACACTGTCGTTCGAGTTTTGGCTGAATTGCTGCATACTCGCCGTCGTGTCGACAGGAAAACGGCAGCTTGAAGTCGGCCCGTAAATCGATGGTTGCCTTTATCAGGTGCCACTACCATGTGATTGGAGCCGTGGCCATGACATATGATGCACAGGTTTGAACTGCGTCTCATTCTCCCTGCATCGCTGACTCAGAAAGCGCGTACAAACAGCGGAACCGATCAGAAACGTAGTTTTATTTCTTCTCCATTTCGTTTTGTTTTGTTTTGTTTTTCTTTTCGTGGACACGCAACTTCGCTCTTGTGGACGAGGGTTGGGATCATGATTCAGTAAAATAGCCTTTTAAAACCGCCTTTTACGTGTGTGCCCCCCTTTTTTCTCTCTCTCCTTTCTTTTACCATCTGCAGCTTGTCGTTTCATATTTCCACCATGACATTGGCCCTCTCTCTTTGTCGCAAGCAGGATTAAATACGTGGCCTCGCCGCAAACAAACGGTTAATTTTGCCACTGCGCAAATATTCAGCGTTATGGCCCATAGCTCCAGTAAAAAAATCGGCAAAACGCTGTTTTTAGGCAACTTTCCAGCAGTTCCTTGCGTGGCGGGCAGAACAACCGGTAAAGAAAAAAAAAATATCGTAAGTGGTGTAGTCGGGATAAAACGTAGTCTTTAGGACGGTTGACCAACGGGATGTTTAGTATCTCTAGATCATGAAGCATTAGATAGCGCACAAATGTCTGCTGGACAGTTGCCTACTTCTGCCACGTTACAAGGAACGCCTGCGGTTTAATGGATTTTCCACATCCGCCGACGTGGCCGTGAGCCGTCGTGGCAAACACCCCCTAGGCGAGTCTACAGTTACATGTGCAAATTACACGTTGTGGGTATGGCCCCCAACTGGTATTATGTACTTTTATTTTTGTCGCTATCATTGCGTTCCCCTTTATAAACAAATAAGGAGTTATAAAATTTAGACGTAGCCCCCTACCTCGCATTTGATATGAAATATCAGCATTTTAAATATTAACAAAGATTTTCGTTCATACAGGCTGTATGTCATTGACTGGTCGCCTAAGCTGATGATATTTTCGCTATCATAATTGGCTGGCGCCCTTTCTAACGAACAACTCTATAGCGTACGAACTGCTGTGTGAATACGTGTACATAGTCATTTTTTGTTATATTCCAGCAGCTGGTGCCTCATTCAGACGGGGAATAATGCAAACCTCGAACGTTCATCGAGCTGGCGCTGCGCGCTATATAATTCCAGGCGGGGAAAATTCAGGCCCTTTCCCCACCTCCTCCTCTATTACGTATCTCGTAGGAATATGATGGCTTTGGAACGTGAAAAACCCCAGATTTAATACAATTTTAAATGAAAATATTTTCATGCTTTGCCCAGCGCTGCTAGCTGTCTTCCGCTTCAAGAGATGGCTGCTCGACTAAAATTCAGCCCTTCTATTACTTTGAATATTCTAATGTCGCGCAGTGAGGGTTATGATATGATGCGTGCTGTTGCGGTAAAAAAAAAAATAATGACAATTTTGCTTTCGTGTTAATAGGCCCCTGTATTCGAGTCTATATTAAAGTGTCGCCCTGCGCAGGGGTCATGGCTGAGGCTGCAGATGTCATACGACTCTAAACTGGATGAAAAAGAAATCGTCGTGACAAGTCACCGGCATCTTTAAGATTAACAGGGAACATTTGTCAACGTGGGGATGTGAAGCTTCTTCTGCTATATCCTGAGCTAACATCTAATTTGTTATTCAGATGCACGCCACTAACCCTCCGCCTCCCTTCTTTTTTTGTTTGCGCACGCACAGACGCAATAACAAGAAAGCTTTGTCTGTGACATTCGTCAGTGTTTTTATGCGCTTCCTCTTTTCCTGCCGTCAATGTGACGTCCTTCAAATTAACCGACAGCTCGTCTATGCAACGGGTCTGAATCTGTACAGCCTGAATAAGCGCAGTTCGACTTCTGCTCTCGACTCGGCTGGTCCTGTGTCCGACTCGCTCCAACAACACAGCACAACAAGTGTCAGTGTCTAGAACCACTCAAAAATTTGTGATTCGCGCCTTACCCGTTGATCCTGTTCAAAGAAATTTTGTGCCATTGCTGCTAGAGCCTAAAAAAAATATTCTAGAGTTTTACGTGCCAATACCACGCTACGATTATGAGTCAGGCCGTAGTGGAGCATTCGGTTTAATTTTGGACACCTGCAGTTCTTTAACATGCGCCTAAATCTAAGTACACGAGCACTTTTTTTTTTTTGCTTTTGCACTCCCATAGAAATGCGGCCGCCGCAGTCAGGATCGAACCCGTGACCTCGAGCTCGGCAGCGCAAGGTCATAGCCATTGCATGGGCTACTGCTGCGGGTACTGCTAGAGATGGCACATCTATATAGTAAAAGGAGGGCGCATGTTTTAGAGAAAGTGAAACTTTTGTTAGTGTTGTCCGCAACGTCCTACGTGGCATCACAACCGCATAGTCTCAAGAAGTGTTTCTGCTTACTTGCATTTCGCTTACTGTAACGAACAGGATGGAGTCACTGCCCGTACTGACTCACTGTCACAAGTTGCAACCCCCTCCCCCCCCCCCCCCCCACCTTCGTTTTCATTGCGTACCCCGTCGCCATCGAACATTTGCGTGCTTTCAGAGATTACTGTGTGTCACCAAATCAAGGCAACTTCCTCCCGCATCCAAAGTCTTCGCTATGCTCGCGGAGCCGTCAAACACGCGGGCAGTTTTCTATCTCCGGGCTGGCAAATAGTGCCTCTTCGTCATCGTGCCCATACGCGGCGCGCCGTTCAATCACGCACACGCGCTCTCGAGTTCTCATTCTCCGTAATTCCGAATGAAAACAAGAAGTAAGGAACAAAACTTGCGAACCACTTCTTCCTCGAAACTCGTCCGCTCTCCTAGCGGACCACGCCCCCCTTCATTGAAGAAGACACGCTGACCTGCGCGGCCGAGAGAAAGTGCGCCCGGGCGCACACACGCAGTGCACGCTGGATGTGCGCACGAAACGAGAGGAAAGACTCCCGCTGATATCATCTGCATTCAAAAGGCGGCCAGTGGCACAGAGGCCACATCCGGTGTCCGGAGCAGCGGCAGCTGAGTGCTCCTCGGCGGCGACTCGCAGCCGTTGACCGCGGGCCCGGTGGAACCGCCGGAAAAGAACACATGGCGCGCCGCCGCCTGCACCTGTCGCGCCGCACGGTGCCCGCCACGATGGCTCCTCTGGAGGTGCGCTCTCTCTCTCTCTCTCTCTCGCGTGCTGCTCCTCTGGTGTGTTGCTCCTCCCTTTTCCTCTGCTAGAGGCCTTCCGTGTATCGCCACCACAGAGCTAGGCCCCTATGCGCCACACGAGGTCATCGCCGCGACTATCAATTGGGTTGCGTCTTAGGCTGCTTTCACGTGGTGACTTTGTGCAACATGAGATTGACATAGGATGTGATAGCTTGCAAACTGATTGGCAGACGAAGGCTTTCTTACATGCGACGGTATCAGAGCTCAGAGTTTGAAAAAAAAATAATAATAACAGAACTGTGAAACCGAGAGAAAACCGGGACTGCCGTCCGCGCTTTTTCTTTGTGTTGGAGCCGTCGTGCAGAGACGTCCACAACTCTGCCTACCGTAACGCGGTCACGCTCTCGCCGCGCCCAAGGTCGCACTGCTCTCGGCGTCATCATAGATACGGAAAGAGCACTTAGTTTCTTGGAGTAACAATTTGAATCGGTTGATCACTGTACAATGCCAATAGGAAAGAAGACATAGACAAGCGTATACCTGTTTTCTTTTCTGCTGCCCCCGGCAACTCAGTTTCTTTAATGGTTGCTGCAACTTCAGGAATTCTTTTTCATTTTGTTACAAAACACAAAACAAAAACAAAACAAGAACATAGCAGAAAACTGAAAAACTGGAGCTGCCCTTTGTGACGAACCTTGACTCTGCGCTTGCCTGATCAAATGTGCTCGACTATACCAGATGTGCCAGCTGTACCCACGATATCGCGTTCTCCAAATATGATATTTAGGGCTGCGAACTGTGAAGTGACGGCTCCGCCTTGGGACGCGGAGTCGTTTGCGGCTTCTGCAGCTCGGCACGCTGAAGAAGAATCGCACGGAAAGGAAATTACAAAATCGCCCTGCGTAGTCCAGTCCACTGCCGCGTTCATCTCTTTTACGCCGCTTTCATGGTTGATTATCGCGCTGCTTCCGTTGGAAGAGGCGCATTTTGGGATCGCAAGTGGGCCCAAGGCAGTGCCGGCTTGGCCCCCCTCTCTCCCCATCTAGCTCGTCCGCCTGCCGCACTTTGCGGAGTTTTCTTCTCCTCGGCGCTTCCTGTTGGCATAGCGACGACGTACTACACGCAGGAAGCGCAGGCGATGGAAGGAGAAGCGCGGAGGAAAGCAGGAAAAGCAGAGAAAGAGGCGCGGGACGAGGAATGAACTCGTTTTTTGGCGTCAACCCACGCGGGTCTACAATTAGTAATCAAGGCAGAGGCGGCGTCCCTCCTCTCCGGCCTTTGTTGTGCTCAGCTGTTTTCTGCGTGGGAATTGCTGCGGCGCAGAATGTCCGCCGGTCCGTGCCAGGCAGGCGACGCTCACATCCGCTCGTGGTCAGCGCCCCGAAATGACGTGCGTGCGTTCCTGAATGGCGTCTTTCCGGACTGCTCATTGCGGGTACACATACACGCGCTGAAAGATGCATTCATTTGGCGCGCTCGCGCAGTTTGGGTGGCGTATATACATCGTCACCTACAATTCCTTCCCCCTATCTTTATCGGTTTCCCTTTGATGCAACCAGCTTTAAGCTGTATACGGTTTTGTCCTTGACTCTCGACGTTCCAAGTGTCTTCCACTATATGCTGCCGGGAGCTTTCTAATCACTTAGTATTTTCCCGACCTCTGAGGTTATGTTTAGCCGATGTGTCACATCCCGCAGTTGACGTTAGAGGTACGATAATTAGTGCCCTGTCATGCAGATAGCGCTGGTGGTGCGAGGGAGACACGTTAGGTAAAATTTTGTTAACTCGAGTCTATACATCGCCTAATTGGAAATGAGCATCGAGTCTGAAAAGTGAAAAAAAAAAGGTAGTATATTTAAAGACATTACTTCACGATGCTTATCTTTTAACGGCTTATCAACGTAGTCTGCCATCACGAAATGTTCTTGTGCGTTCATTTTACTGCCGGTAGGGGGTTGCAACTGGAGAAAGTGTAGCGGCGATGCTTAAAAGGACGGTGCACATTGTTCGCAGATCTGGGCGAGTGCTACTTCTCGCACAGCTCAGGCTGTGTCTTGACAAGAACTCACCGATATCTTATGAAGCATAGCATGCAGGAGCTGTGCTTCTCACCGCATTCCGTCAAGGGAGGAAATGAGTACGGCAGCAGGTTCGTTAACTTTCTAGAGTCCACGGGGGCTCGTCGCACGGCGGCGGCTAGCACTGGCGACAGCAGTTCGCTGGATCATGCGAACGTCCTTGCAAGACGAGCGCAAGGAACGTTCGTGTACTGCGGGAGTTGCGTGGTGTGCATTCCTTGCGCTCTTCCAAGTGTTAGCTCGCGGCGCTATACGGCCAGCCGCACGGGGCCGTCCGCAGGGCGCGAAGCGTTCGGCCAAGGCTGAGGTCGCTTCAGCCGCACTGTTGTTTTCCCGACGCCGGTCACAGGACAGGCGCGCTCGGCGGCATGCGTACAAAAGCCACGTCACGTCTACGCGCCCATGGCTGGGCTTTCCACGAGAAGCCGCAATGAGCGCCCGCACAAAGCGCGCACAATAAGCGGAAGCTCTCTACAGGTGCCTCGATTGGCGACAGCTCCTCTTCCGGAGTGTGTGGCAGCGCGCTGATGGAAACGAACAAGCACCCTCGGAAAACAAACGAGAAATAACGCACGTGCCCGCAACTCTTATTTCTGCCGCCTTCCCCGCGCCTTCTTTTTCACCTCGGCGCTTTCTTTATTGTTCTTTTTCCTCGCTCGGTTTCGCATCTTCCCGGTTTTCGGGGCTTGTCTTTTCGCTTCAACTTTTTTCGTCTCCGAGGATGCATGCGAACGCGAAGGTTTCTGCGGCAGCAGGTTGCTAAGGCTTTCCGGAGACGATGCTCGCACGTCAGGCGATCCCACGATGTCTCGTCGACGGGAGAGGCCCGCGCGGGCGGGAACCAACAGCGAGTGACGCCGGAGTAGCGTCGCTGTCCGCTCCCGGGGGACGTAAATTTGTCACCGGGCGGCCATCCGTCAAAGCGAGGCTCACGATGGCGCGGTGTTGGCGGCGGCGGCAGCGGACGAGGGCGGAAACGGCCCCCGGCGCACGTAACTTACGCGCCGCACAAGCGACTCTCCCGAGAAGGGTTAACAGCCGCCGAGTCTTACGCACTTTGAGGGTATAATGAGGACGCCCCGGTACTGCTGACAGCGGCGCAAGCTGCCAGGTTCCTGTCGCTGCATCTTCGTTTGTTTGCTCGAGAGCCTGTTTGTTTTATTTGATGGCACCGGCCGTGCACTAGCGCGCGGTTCTCTTGTAATGCGATTCAGCGCGCGCACCCACGAACACATGCCGTCCAAGGCGAGACGAGGAAGAGATGCCCGCTGGGCGGGCATGTCGAGGTGCGAGGCTTTAATCTCGCACACGCGCTCGCAGTAAACGGAGAGATTGGCCAGCGGTCGTCCAGAAGCTCGTCGTAAAGCAGGCTCGCATATGCACCTCAGCTTCCGAGTTAGTCGCGAACGTATGTGGGATCAACGCGCGTAAGTATGATGTACGCCTTTAGTGCTGTCTTTTGGCGACCGTTAACCAGTCGCGCTGGCTCAGTAGATGTGGCTGTTTTGCTCCTGAGCACGAGGTCTCGAGTCGGATTTCCCACTGAGGCGACCGCATTCCGATGGGGGCGGGAGGCAAGACGTATATTTTATGCATAACTATACGTATAATGAAAGCAGGTTAAAGGAACACAGGTTGTCAAAATTAACCCGAATTCTACCCCGATGACGCCTCTCATTTAGCCTCTTTGTTGCTAGCGGTCGTTAAACGTCATCAACCAGTCAATCACTTCAACATTTACGCGGTCTTTTATAGTACGTTCAAGAAAATTTACTAGCGAATCAACGAGGGGATGAGCTGCAAGAGTGGAGCGCAGGGACTAATAGGTGAAACTGAGAGCGAAAAAAAGACGATTTGATTGATTGACTGATCCATGCATTCATTCAATGAATCATTAATTAATATATTGATTGATCTATTAACTTACTTGGTGGTATTGAAAATGACAAATTTCATCACCTCCTTTTTCCACAATACTTATTTGTCGTATGAAGAGACGGCTAACTGCAAACGATGCAGGTTGCACAATATCATTCATGGTGCGCCAACAACACCGAAGTATGGAAGACGTCAGCTTTACCATCCTGGAGATACTGACGGTAACTGAGTGTCAAAGGGGACAATTAAAAGTGCAAAGCAAGTGGCATCATCGGG
Organism: Dermacentor albipictus; assembly: GCF_038994185.2. NCBI lineage: Eukaryota > Metazoa > Arthropoda > Arachnida > Ixodida > Ixodidae > Dermacentor > Dermacentor albipictus. Next base: position 24,229,950 of record NC_091821.1, read on the forward strand.
TCACTGCTTGAACCTGGAAGTCCGAAAAAGAGAGGCGTGCGCACTTAACAGCTTACGCCCCTTTCCTTGCACTCTGCTAGCGGAATGAACCATTGTGAACAATCTTGTCTGCTTTTGAATGGTGCGTATACAACCTTTCTTTTCGCATTTTGTGGCACCCGCCTCCTCCGCTGGTTTCGTCTCCTTTAAGTCGCTCGTTCACTGACTTCATGTTGCGTCGTTTTCGGCTGTTTTTAAGCAGAGCGCCGCTTTTTCTGTAGTGAACACGTAAAAAAACAAAAACAACAAAAAAACGCCATGTTGAGCGCCGTATACGCGTCCACATGCACGCTCTAGGACGGCGTATGGGCTCATTCACGTAATGGCCTTTAATGGAGTAAGCCTGCACCCCTCCCTGTTTCCTCCGTGCGCTGCGCGCGCAGCTACCTGGCTTCCATTTTGATTCACTTTAATACCATCCCCCCAGAAGGCTGCATGGGACGGAGGGGGGGGGGGGGGGGAAGAGGTAGAGGACATCTCCCAGCGCTTGTTGAAGAACGGAAGCTCCGCACGCTGGGAGTGTTGTAGTATATGTATACAGTACACACGCACACCACTGGCCGACGAACGCCCCGAAAAAGAACAATCGGCGGGGAAAATTCGTCTCTGCCGAGCCTCCGCTGATCTTTTTTTTTTTCCCTCTCGCCGTTCCCCGTGATTCGCTTCCTGCGCCGCGGGCTCTGTTCTCGGCCGTTCTGTCTTCCTCGGCGCCCATTACGACCCTATAGAAGCTCTGCCCGCCTCCCCTTCTCGCCGCTCAGCTCGAGCGGGCATTGCGCGCGGCGGCCACTGCTGCTGTTGTCCGGGGCAGCAGCAGCAGCAGCAGCAGCAGCAGCTGTGTGCGCCTTCTTTTCCGGACACCCTCGCCAATTTTCGGCACCCGAGATAAGGGCTGTCGTCGTTTGGCCGGAGCCCTTGGCTCTGCCAGGTTGAAGGACCTGGGCGGCCCCGTGCGGACCGCGCGCTCCGTGTTTGTTCCCCGCCCACCTCGCGGTTCGCACAGTTGTGGCTGCGACAGGTGACGCCGTGTGCTGATGGACCGATTCCTCCGCGCGTGTGCGAAATGTGCGAGCGGGCGGCGGCGAGGGTTCTCGAGGCAGCTCGCGCCGAGAATCTTCTTCGTGACCGACCACGCGGCCAAAATAGAGGGCCGTCAAGACCGCCGACTTCAGAAGTGTTCGAGGCAGTGAGCGGACCCGTTTGATTTGTGCTGTTTGCCAACCAGAAGTCGCCTTTCCACTGGCACGTGCATTCCTCTACGGCGGAGATACTAAATTTGGGTCGAATTCGTCATTGGCGCTAGAGGGGCAGGCATACGCGGACGCAGAGCGTATACAGTGTACTGGTATACCCCTCGGTGGTCGCCGACATGGGTAACTGGAAAGTTTTGAGGAGACCACGCCTGTCGGTGTTGCGATTACTGTCAGCCTCTTTGAGGTGAGTTCTAGCACAGTCGTTCGGAACAACAAATCCCTGCAGAGTACCTATTGCTCAAGGGTAACAGAGGATAAAAAAAAAAAAAAATGTTTGGCCCCTTTATATGTGGGTGTAACTGAAGAAGGCGACTGGGACTTCGACGGACTACACAAATGTCGTGCGTGTGGTCACTATAATATTGAAGTTCCGGCATTGAGTGGGCAGTTGGAATGTAGTAGTTGGCAGATAAATGTATACCAGTCGGAAACAAAGCGCTTACGGCCACGCAGTGCCAGGGGAGAAAACTTCAAACGCTACCATACACCTGCCCTGTAAAGGAAGCGATTAAGTTGATTTATAAATATATGTTACATAAGGTGCATGCACATATCCTCTAGTATGTTGTCCGCATATAGAATCCAAAAAAAGAGCAATTTCTCTGCCATTGACACTTCCTTAGTTTCAATTATCTTTTGAGGCCTGCTTAAACCAGGTAATGTTTTAAAGAGCAGTTCCAAGGAACAGGGCATGACCTTTCATTGAGTTGATTGTACGGGTATCAGGCTCATAGAAGCCTTGCGAGAGGCCTTTGCGAGTCTGCTGCGATATCTCGTCTCGAAAGCCACGGAAATTTCTCCAAGAACGCACAAAAAATATGCTGACTGTAACAACAAGTTGGAGAATGATGTAACTTGACACCTTGTTTCTCCCGCAGGTTTTATTATTGTGATCATGCTGGCACTTCAATGTCTCCCTACGAGAGAGGCACAAAAAACAGCCCTCTTCGTTTTGTTTTGTAGCGTTGGAAAGTTATTCGGAAATGTGCAAGAAATAGTGCACGCACGAGTTCAAGTCAAGGGTTGTGAACTGGTTATACCCGAACGCAATAGAAAAGGCAGTAACTTCACGCATATGATAAATCGAAATTAAGATGAAGCCAAACGTTAGAAGATAGTCGATGAAGATGAAAAAGAAGTGAGCCGCATTGTTGAGGTTACAAAAATATTTAAATTTATTGTAAATATCTTCTAAAATCAAATGTCTGGATATTCTGTGCGACATCGCTAGTAATTCTTTATATATTTCGGGTTATCTTTGCCGCCAGTTTTGGCTTTCTAGCTTTTCTGACCTGTCAATTTCTCGGTATTTATTTTCCCAATCTATACAGTTTTATCGCAAATGTTAATTTTTGTATAATTTTGTGGGGTTTTATTGAGTAAGAAAGAAAGTCTGTGTTTGTGCGTTCACGTTCAGCACCAGGAATGTGACACATGAACCTTTCTGCTTCGATTATCCAGACAGGCAAGAAAAATACAAGCGCTGCCGTATACGAATAATGAATTTTTCCGCAATCTCTGTGCGGTTTGCATAATTTTACTCAGATGTACCGAAAACAGATTCTATAACCGGCATATGTCGAATAAGGGACATTGAACACTGCAGCGTTGCCATTGGCTCTTCGGCTAATGCCAAAAGGAAGGAAATGAGATTAAGTCAGTTTGTTCAGCATAACAAATTGTGCATGCACAAATATAGAGACAGAGTAAGTCATTTTCCTATAAGGAGAATAATGAGTTTTAACGAGTGCAAAGCACGATCTTGTTATGAGGCACGCCGTAAGGGGAGGGGGGGGGGGGGGTACTCCACATTAATTTTGACCACCTGGGGTTCCTTAGCGTGAACCAAGTATAGGGTACACGAACGTTCGTACATGCGTTACGCGCCCACCGTGGAACGCGCCTGGCGTGCTCGGGATATGCACTCGCAACCTCGCGCTCAGCAGCATGGCGCTGAGCTACCATGGCCGGTACTGGGTCGGAGTATATATATATATATATATATATATATATATTGGTGTGCAAGAAGCACGCGTGCGGCAAAGTCGGGTAAAGTAAGTAAAAACGGCAGTAATTGGGGGTCCAATCTAACGTTGCCACAGTCCTCGGTTAACCCCGCCGAGGAGGAAAGAAGTAGAGAGGAAGGGCGGGAGTAGTCGACGGCGTTAGAGGAGTGGCAAGGTTGACTGCGAGCATAGCCCTAGCACCCGGCAAATCGACGAAAGGTGGTTATTACCCGCTGATACCTCCGAAGTTCGCGGTAACGTGCCACACAAATCTAAGAACAACCTTCGCAGCCAGGGTTAAACTGGCCATTTAGTTTCCGGTTAGCGCCTTCGATCCACAGGATCCCGTGCCCTACCTAGTATAATGGCGGTGTTCTCCGCAACCGAAAAGACCCTGACGAATCGCATTTCCGCATTGTATTCGCGACGCACCCGAACACAGCTCAGTCGTGGTGCGCTCAAGATCACGATCGCGACGCCCGCATCGTTGTTGCGCGCCGCTTGCGTGTACGCACCAAAACTGTTCTCGCCCCTTAAGCACACGTGTGGCTCACGCTCCGCCCCCGGCTGCCGCCGCGCTCTTCCTGTACTCGCCGGCGGCTGCCGTGTGTGTGTGCGGCTCTTTTTGGGTCTCCCGAAGAGACGTCAGTCGGCGTGACGGTGCGCTTCTTGCCGAGCCGCGTGCCGACCAGCGGCGCGGGCATGCACGCGCAGCTCGCGGCAGAAGGACAGCCGGGTGCCAGCGTGTGGCGCACCCTAGTATTTTGCCCGCTCCTGCCGAAGGAGACCCGCAGGTACAGCCGCCGCACAGCGACGCACCGCTGCCTTCCTCCTCGGCTGCCCATGCTGCGCACCCCCCCCCCCTCCCCCCCGGAAGGGTCGACCCGGGCTTCTTTCCGAAAACCGACGGCGAGCCCCTGCGGGGAGAAGGGCTTATTAAAACGCCGTGTCCTCTGCTGCCGCGCGGCAGGCGCATTCACGCAACACGTGGGGAAGATGAGCGGCCGCTGCTGGCTGCCGGGCGGCGCATGCCGCACGGCCATTCCCCTATCAAAATAAACTTTCTCACGCCCTGTCAGGAGTGTGACGCGCTGCCCAATTGCAGGCCTCGAGGAGTAAAAGGTTCGCGCAGGGAATCAAGCGAGCGCCCTTCCTTTCAATCGGCCTTTATCCCCGGGCTTCCGCCGCCCCGCTCAGGGCCAGCCGGAACACCTGTTGTTATAGCGGCGGCGAGGAACGCCACACTCTAATGGAGGCCCTGCTGCATGGTGGACGCCACCGTGGGCCGATGTCGCTGACCCTCGGCAGCTTGGGCTTCGGGGCACTACGGGCCGCAGCACAGAGGGTCCCGCGCCTCTCTCTCTTTCGCGAAACGAAATCGCCGCTACGATTTTTGCGCCTGTCATCCCGGTGGGACCCGGCATTTAACGGCCGCTGCGAGAAACGGCCCGGCGTCGGGCCACACGGCGGGATGCTGCTGGCTCGGGCCCTTCCCTCTCTGATCGGCGAAAGCCGAGTCGACCGGCCGCGTACGCGATCTTGGGAGAGTTCTGTGCTCAAAGACTGGACCCCCCGCTCCCCCTCGGAGAGAGAGAGAGGGGGGGGGGGGTACTCGGGTAGTGGTGGGTCCACTGTTTGAGAGACAGCTGTCTCTCCCAGCGTATGAAGTTTCGCACACGCTACCACCAGACGAACGAAGTGCTGCCGTGAGGCCACGGGGGCCAAGAGCAGGCGCGGGGAAGCAGTTTGATCACACATTTGAATCGCGCAGGCCTCGTATATGCAGAAACGCTTCTCACTGGCACCGTATATGCGCCTTCGATATATATATATATATATATATATATATATATATATATATATATATATATATATATATATATATATATATATATATATATATGGTTGCCAGCCGTAGTAAACTTGGCAAGCGCGCGAACACTGTAAAGTTCATGAAGGTGACAGAATCTAGCGCGAGCATTTTTCGCGTTTCTGTGAGGCAATGCTGACAGGGAGCAAACGCGAAGCTCTTACGCGCTCCAAAGGCTTGAGTGACTGCCTTATTATTATTTTTTTTCACTGGATTGCTGCATTAAATTTCTTCGTTTCTGTGCACGGAGCTTCGTAGTGAAAGAAAAAAAAAAGAAGACTATAAAGGCGTAGATGGTCATTCTTATGTTCTCCAAGTAAGAAAAAGCTCGGGCTTATAACAGCTTGACTCAAGCATGAGCTGTTGTTTTGGGGTATTTCATTTTCCTCTTTTGTTTGAGCCCGG